>NC_134687.1:595071412-595073912 GCF_050947455.1 Rhinoderma darwinii
ACTACTACTACTACTACTAATAATAATAATAATAATAATACAACTGCATCTACTACTACTACTACTAATAATAATAATACAACTGCATCTACTACTACTACTACTACTACTACTACTACTACTACTACTACTAATAATAATAATAATACAACTGCATCTACTACTACTACTACTACTACTAATACTACTAATAATAATACTGCTACTACTACTACTACTACTACTAATAATAATAATACAACTGCATCTACTACTACTACTACTACTACTACTAATAATAATAATACAACTGCATCTACTACTACTACTACTACTACTACTACTACTACTACTACTACTACTACTAATAATAATAATAATACAACTGCATCTACTACTACTACTACTACTAATAATAATACAACTGCATCTACTACTACTACTACTACTACTACTACTACTACTACTAATAATAATAATAATAATACAACTGCATCTACTACTACTACTACTACTACTACTACTAATAATAATAATAATAATACAACTGCATCTACTACTACTACTACTACTACTACTAATAATAATATAACTGCAACTACTACTACTAATAATACAACTGCATCTACTACTACTACTACTACTACTACTACTACTACTACTACTACTAATACAACTGCATCTACTACTACTACTACTACTACTACTACTAATATTACTACTACTACTACTAATACTACTTCTACTACTACTACTAATACTACTTCTACTACTACTAATACTACTACTAATACTACTTCTACTACTACTACTACTACTAATACTACTACTACTACTACTAATACTACTACTACTAATAATACAACTGCATCTACTACTACTACTACTACTACTACTACTACTAATACAACTGCATCTACTACTACTACTACTACTAATACAACTGCATCTACTACTACTACTACTACTAATATTACTACTACTACTACTAATACTACTTCTACTACTACTAATACTACTACTACTACTTCTACTACTACTACTTTTACTACCACTACTACTACTACTAATAATAATAATAATAATAGCATAAAACATTACTGCTGCTACAACACTACTAAGACTATTACTACTACTACTACTACTTTTACTACTACTACAAATAATAATAATATAATTAAATTACCGCTGCTACTACAATACTAATACGACTCTTACTACTACTACTAATAAAAATAATAATAATAACAATAATATAAATAATAGAATAAAATATTACTGCTACTACTACAATATTAATAAGACTACTATTATTACTACTACTACTACTACTACTAATAATAATAATAATAATAATAATAATCATAGTCATAATCATAATAATCATAATAATAATATAAATAATAGAATAAAATATTACTGCTGCTACTACAATACTATTAAGACTTACTACTACTACTACTACTACTACTACTACTACTAATAGAATAAAACATTACTGCGGCAACTACACTACTAATAAGACTATTACTACAACCACTAATAATAATAATAAAAATAATAGAATCAATTATTACTGCTGCTACTACACTATTAACAAAACTACTACTATGACTACTACTACTACTACTAATACTATTACTAATAATAATAATATAAATAATAGAATAAAATAATAGTGCTTCTACTACACTACTAATAAGACTACTACTACCACTAATAATAATAATATAAATAATAGAATAAAATAATACTGCTGCTACTCCACTTTTAAGACTATTACTACTACTACTTTTACTATTACTACTACTACTACTACTAATAATAATAATACAACTGCATCTACTACTACTACTACTACTAATAATAATAATAATACAACTGCATCTACTACTACTACTACTACTACTACTACTACTACTACTACTACTACTAATAATAATAATAATAATAATAATAATAATACAACTGCATCTTCTACTACTACTACTACTACTACTAATAATAATAATATAAATAATAAAATTAAATATTACTGCTGCTACTACAATACTAATAAGACGATTACTACTACCACTACTACTATTACTAATAATAATAATAATAATACAACTGCATCTCTACTACTACTACTACTACTATTACTATTAATAATAATAATAATATAAATAGAATAAAATATTACTACTGCTGCTACAATACTCACAAGATTATTGGTACTACTACTACTACTACTATTACTACTATTACTAATATTAATAAAATAAAATATTACTGCTGCTACTACACTACTAATAAGACTACTACTACTACTACTACTACTACTACTACTACTACTACTACTACTACTACTACTACTACTACTAATAATAATAATAATAATAATAATACAACTGCATCTACTACTACTACTGCTACTACTACTACTACTAATAATAATAATACTGCTACTACTACTACTACTAATAATAATAATACAACTGCATCTACTACTACTACTACTACTAATAATAATAATAAT